>NW_003805430.1:1758235-1771151 GCF_000255335.2 Galendromus occidentalis
CTCAACCTCTCCGATCTAGAGAGTCACTCTCCTGCTTTACTCGGTCCGCTGCCGGTGAGGAACATTTTCTTTCATCGGAGCCGTCCCCATCTGGAACTTCTGATCAGAGATCTCTCGAAATTCCGTCTATGATAATCTCTATCCAGCTCCATGAGCGCGTCGTAGATTCCGCAACGGCCACCACCGCGTGGTCCGTGCGTACAGGAGCTCCCCTCCTCCTGAGTTGAGGAGAGCCGAATCCGGACGTCCCAGGAAGTGTCGACGACGTTGGCGGCCATCGTGCATCTCAATCTGTTTGATGGACATTTCGTGATGTCAAAGCATTCAGAAATCCCTTCGAAATGGAGCTCTTTTCCGCATGGTCTACAATTATCCTATGCTGGAGTGAGGACCAAGGGAGATGCATCATTTCATCATCCATCAGTCTCTTCATAGGGGGCTCGTACCCCTCCAGGATCCAGAACGCTGACTCTGAGCCATGACGATGCCTTGAATACAGGATTGCGATACATGCGCTAACCGAATCCTGGTATCGCTTGAGCGCCAGGAGAAATATCTTTTCGGAGCGCGTTTATCTATGTTGGAGAGCCCATCAAGCGATAATCGCGCGTGCTCCGTATCTCCCTACTCGTTGAATGCCGGTGTCCCCCACGGTTCCTGTGGTGTAGTGGTTATCACATCCGCCTAACACGCGGAAGGTCCCAGGTTCGAGCCCTGGCAGGAACATTAGTTTTTCATTGGGGGGGGGGCATCTTTTTCGACGTGGGGCTGTTCAGTTCCTGGATCCGCGAATCACGACTGATAATAATCGATTTCGGAGCTTCCTCTCGCGGGAGACAGGCATACTATGGGAACCATGAGCTCGGAGTTCCCCTTACAGCCCATCTCGCACGATTTGGGCCGGCAGCTCCCCTTGTTGGGCCTATCTCATGCTTTGAGCCTTTAGCTGAGGCTGTCTTTGAGCCACGGAAAATCAGGATCAGCCTTATTCGCCGAGAGGCAGAATATCCGATGTCATACAATGTCGGAAATCCAATTCAATTGTGTCTCGTGTCAAGAAAGATCTGTTGCCCCCTCCCGTACTTCCTGTGAGCTGTCTGGGTCCTGACTCGGTGTTTCCAAAATCAAGCTACGGATCCGTCGTTTTGACTCTTTCTGGCCTTGATTTCGGAAAAAATAGAATGCGTCGGCCGGGAATCGAACCCGGGCCACCCGCGTGGCAGGCGAGTATTCTACCACTGAACCACCGACGCTTCTTGCTCCTTTCTGATATTTTGTGATGCAATGAGAAATTGTAGAAAGAAGATATCGAGTTCGATGATCCCTCACTGAGGCGCCCGTTTGAACGACAGGAATCGACGCGAATTCACGAAGAGAAATCAGGTATCCAGACGGGACGCTACACCTAATCACGGAGCACTTCAACCCCCGGCGGTGCCATTAGCCGTGATCGTATAGTGGTTAGTACCTTGCGTTGTGGCCGCAATAACCCAGGTTCGAATCCTGGTCACGGCATATGTTTTGCGTCGGATTCGATCGAGGCGAGAGTGATCGCAAGATTCTGGATTGCTCTCGTTTTCCAATCGGCGCTGAAGAAAATGGAGACTTCTGAACCGTGTGCACAGATAGGAGACATTTGACCGAGATCAGAAATTCACCCCGGCTCCGCAGGCAATGGATTCGAAGCATCGACACCCGGGAGAACCACCGCACCGTCATCACCGAGATACCGCCGCGAATCGGAACCGGTAGAATCGGACTGCTCACAAGCGATGGCTCACATCAGTCAGATCGATCTGATGATCAAAGCCTCGATGGATACGGCCTGCTGCGATGTTGCGGAGATGACGACAAGGACTTTCTGTTCCGTGTCGACGTACCTCACTCGACAATTTTGCTATAGATTACTTAAGTTCCCTAGGGGCGGGATCCTCATACGGACAGTCCCTTAGAGGCGGAGTTCGTCATACGGAAAGCTCCCCATAGCCGGGGTTCCTTACACGGAAAGTTCTCAAAGGGGTGAGCCATTTCTGCATCTCCTGGGCTCCTCATAATCGGGTTTTCGAGGTACCATGTTTGCCCGAATATACATAAGTCCACCCTTGTTTTCTTCACAACCCCAGAAACGACAACCGGGCATCCTCCGAGGAGGAGGACTCATTCAAAATTGTTCAATGCCTCGGAAAACGATATAGGACCTCGACCGTATTTCGACTCTATAACTACAATATCATCAGCCTCTGCTCGATCTCCACGAAGGTCTAGTGCTCGAAGACGTGCCGCAAGATGTCGCATTTCCGTTCCTTTGCCTTATTCCGGCCCGAATCGATGATGCTTTCCGATGCAGGCGTAAATTCCGTCGCACATTCCGTTGTGAGCGATTTTTGATGCGAAAAAAATGATTGACTTCAGATCGGAGCTATTCTTTGAAGGCTTTGTTGATCGCCAGATTTCAGATACTCGGTCATTCCTGCGAGGATCATGATTTGAGCCAGTACACATGTATGTATTTCGACGAAGCACCACTTCTCGGTAATGAGGCTTCCTTCACGGCGCGGAATCGAGTCAACGAATGCTCCCGACTCGACTTGTATTCAAATAGGTTGATCCGCGGTTCTTTTCGCAGTTGTTTTGGATAACCTTTACACGTCTTAAAATGGATTTGCCATAAAAGTATGTACATCTATTTCTTTGGCACCACAATATATACAAGAGCATGTTTTCTTCTTGCCGTTGAAGAAGTCGTGGTCTGTACAGATACGGTGATGGTATCCGTGGTAGGTTAGGCGACGTATGTACTGTGTGTCTGTTCTTCCCGAGGATTTCCATCCGTCGTTTGTAAACGCCGGTCCATCGTTGTAGTTCTCTGTGTGGTATTTTGTGCGTCCATCTCCGAGTTTCTTTGAGTATTCTACCCACGCTTCCGTCTGGAAAGTGTACCCCAGGTCTTTGAGGTATTCGCACAAAGTTCTCTCCCCTGCCAGTTGGAGTGCGAAGCTATTCGAGGTATTTCGGCTCAGGCCGAGGACTGCTTTGAGGTATAGCGTTTTGCATCGGTCTAGCTTTGCCATGGCGCTTGCGGTCAGTCGCGGGGCGACACACGACATTCCGTATCGGATGGTGGGGGTGATTTTGATTTCGAATATCTTGAGCGCTAGTGTCAGAGGGATTTTTCGGAGCCCTCCGAGGCATGTGGTTGACGTTGCCGTTCTCGTGAGCAGTTGGTCCAGGTGGGAGCTGAAACCTAGTGAGGGCTGCATTGTGAGGCCGAGGTATTTGAAGCTAGTTACAATCTTCAGCGGCTTCTTGTGGAGGTAAAGCTTCCTCTTTTCGGTCGCTCCTGACTTCCTGAACTTCAATACTTCGGATTTTTCGCTGTGGACCGTCATTTTGTTGTATAGAGAACGTTTCCGCAGGCTTCCTTCCGGAGACCGGCTTTTTCTGAAGCCAAGTCCGAAAATCTGGGACAGGGTTCATTCTCCGGTGAGGCCTTATATCAGGGGAAACACGGTAGGTATTCTCCTTCAGAACAGCGCTACGGGAAAAATGAAAACTATAAAAGGAAGGCTCCGGCGAGATTCGAACTCACGATCTCCTGTTTACTAGACAGGCGCTTTAACCAACTAAGCCACGGCGCCTCATCTACACGTTGCGAGTGTTTCGGAGCATAATCAGCGTTTGGATGGCGTTTCGGAGAAAAACAATAGGTCGCGATGCACGCACTATATAAAACGCATCTGCTTCACGCATAATATGGAATGAGACACCCGAAGGCGTCCGGAAGCGCGATATCTGTTCCCGGCGCCCTTACAATAATTATAGTCCCCAGGGAAGCGAAGGCCGTTGCCCTCTTGAGCAGGATAGGTGTACTGTTCTCTCGACCGCCTCACCGAATTGATTCCGAGGAGCAGGCCTTCGATCGACACATAAGAACTGTCTAGAGCGGTCCCTGAGAGGAATCGACCGCCCCTCATCCGCGTAAACTCGAGAAATTCTCCGGAAAGCTCCTCCCAGCGTCGCTGGCTTGTGGTTTGCTCGATTTCCTCAGAGGTGCTGTGGCCTCCGTGGCGCAATCGGCTAGCGCGTTCGGCTGTTAACCGAAAGGTTGGTGGTTCGAATCCACCCGGGGGCGACTACTTTTTCGTTGAGCCGGCGATTCTACAGTGGTGATTGGTGATTGCCGAGGCTGCATTCGAATATTTTTCAGGATCCTGGGATGAGAGCACCTGATGTACGACAAGCTCCAGTGAACGGGTTGTGCTCTCTTGGCGATTCCCGTGCTGGTAATGGCGAATGAGAGGGCGCGGCGCCTTGGCGTCGGTCGCGCGTCGTATATGCGCCGCGCGCTTCCCACTGTGACATGCGCAAGCGCAGCTCCTCCGTGAGTTACCATAGAAATGACTCTTCTCCAGTGCCCTCCTTAAGCACGGTGGGGGTATAGCTCAGTGGTAGAGCATTCGACTGCAGATCGAGAGGTCCCCGGTTCAAACCCGGGTGCCCCCTTGGCTTATTTTGCACTTTCCGATTTGTACCTTACGACTTCGAACCTTACGACCAATATTCGTATCGATATCTGTTGCTCCCGTCGACCGCATTGACCAGGAAACCATTGTATGCTTCGACTGGGCGATATCTTGGCTCCAGGCCTTCCCGCTAGTGTAAATTCCAGGCATTCAAGAATCGGAGCATTCTTTTCCCGATACCCTTTCGCTGAACAGAGACAAGCTCGATCAGAGGTTCAATGTTCAAGCTCGTGAAATATCTGGTGATTATAAACCTTGAACCTCTGAGGGAAAACTCGGGAAAATAGAAAAGATAGGAAACTCGACTTCCTTCGTTCAAGTTTCAGCTGGAAGAAGATCTCCCTCATTGATGGTAGAAAGGATGAAGGATTTAAGAGGACACCGAACTCGGTTTGCGACTTTGGGGGTTTATTTATAAAATGAGCAAAAATAAAACGTCTTATTTATGTATAAAACGTCAAGAAATGTGAGGATGCGATGAGAGGTCTCTCCCGATGACGGGGAGCTGCGCTTGAGCAATCTCCCTTATAAAGGCACATTGCCATATTATATAAGTACACCATATTATATTATAGAGGTACACGCAGCCCCCAACAATCCGGAGAGATGCGCCTCACCTCTCATGAGCATCCCAAGAACAACCCTAGTCAGCAAATCTGCTATCAATGATTACTTCTGTCCCCCCTGAGCTGTAATTCGGTTTCTGCTCCAAAGAAGCGCCCGAGACGGGGAGAGTTTCGAAGCTATCGACACGGGAGATATCACACCGCAGCTGAGGCGATCAATGGTCGCTATTTCTCCTTCTGTGATTTGATATATCATCCGTGGACCGACTCGTCGCGAGACTCTGGTTCACGGAGTCGAGGGCACCTCGGGCTGGAATCGCCTCACAGTGACAATATCTAATGATAATGTCCATCCAGAGAGACGATGTCCAGCCCTCATGCCCTCATTTTACCCCGCTTGGAAGCTAGTCCCGACTATCGTCGGACATAACACCGGAATCAGCGTCGATGACCAAATAGTGCAGACCTTTGGCCTCATCATACCTCTCGGCACTCAAGAAAATATTTCTCCTTGAGAGTAACTTCCGTCCTAAGCGGACCCTCTCATCCCAGCAAGGAATATTGAGAACAGCACCCGACAGGAGGAAAGAAGGTGCGCTCTGGAAGTTCTCGTGTAGAGCGCGAATACAGTCTTTCGCGACCGCTCGTTCGATCCCGAGATCTATATAGTAGACTATAGGTAATCTTGGGTCGGATACATCCTTCACGATCGCCCTATGATAGTCTTTCGTAGCATCCAGGGGCACAGCGCAAAGCATGCCTTCCCGAATGGTTTCGAGCAACAGAGTGTTGTTCCTATATTCGGCTTGGAGACGATCATGGATGTCCTGGAACAATTCGTCCCGCACCGTGAATGTGAGCTGGAGGGTCTGACGATGGGGGTCGACCGCCTCGATTGTGACTGCCGTTGACACCTTCAACGGCAGTTTCATTTTGCCGAATTTCCGGAGAGAGCGATCGAAGACGTCGTCAGTTTCATCAGTGTGCCCGATCCCTGTCGCTATAGGCTCCGGATTGTTCCCGCAACAGTTGCACTGCGATATTGACAGCATTATCGGTGACTGCGCATCGTCGACGTCGATGGTGTTCTTCACGTTCGAGACGTCTTCGGTCAGACATTTGACCCGGGATTCATTCGAGTCCTTCATTTGTAAAAATCTTTCGAGAGCGTTCGAATCATAGTCACCAAGCTGCTTGCAATATTCTCCCAAAGTAATTTTTTCCCCGACAACGTATGGCTGAAGAGAATCAGTTTCTCGACAAGCTCGTGGATGGTGAGTGTCTTCATTCGCACTTCCGGCTGAATGAGCGGAACTCGGGCTGCTTCAGGAGATAGAGACTGAGTTCGAGGTCTAAGATTTGTGACCGGGGCGGGCTCAACCGCTTGTCGGGCGAAGTTTCCGGACTTCACTCCACGCGGAGGAACCGATGGCCATCGCTGTCTCAGCTCTGCTAATTCCAATGGCCTTGCTGGTGGATAGAGATGGCCAGTGGATTCGTCGACGAAGCAAACGTCCGGGAGCGCAGCGAAATAAGCCAAATATGGCGCATCGCGAGTATCCAAGTTTTTATGACCCCTCTCGAGGTTTACTTTGTTGAAATAAACGACGAAATCGGTCACGTGGACGCTGCGTTTCCCCCCTAGAAAACGAAGAAGGTCTTGCCGCAAGAGAGCCCTGAATTTCTCGCCGGTCCACTGGGCTCGAGCCAAACCCCGCATTCGATCGCGATCGGTGATCAGGCTGCCCATCCCTGTAATGCAGATGTTTGAATCCCGGTGCGGTACAATGCGAGTATGGGGATATTGGATTGGGAAGCACGCGTCCAATTCAGCTGGGAGGAGAACTCACCGTCCGCTGGATTTCTCGCCTAGTGGTCAGAACTTTGAAAGAAGTCGATAATCAAAAGCTTAATGTGGGATTCCGGTGCTTGTAGAAACTTTTGTTCGAAAAGGATTGGGTGGTATCCTGGAAGGACAAATGATCGTTACTATCCTCGGTCATGTAGCTCGATTTTTCTTGAAAAAAAGAAGAGAGAAAACCGATGTCCCTCGAAGATCGATCGATGGGTGTCGAGACTATGAGACTATGATGGATATTCCGACTCGAATCGGGATCCTTTCAGGATACGGAACTCCAGAAGAAAGTATGCCAGGCGAGCGACTGATGTGCAATTGCTAAAATCGGGATCGGATGCTCCCGCACCAGTTCCTCGGGAGAATCTGTCTGGATGACCAGAGGAAGACTCAAGCTTAGCAGCGACTGCCTGGGGAGTCATTCCAGACCCCACTGCTGTGACGGTCCACCCCAAACGGCGATAGTCAGCTTCGGCTGGAATCGACGCGGAGTTTTCGTCGACCAAAAGTCATTTACAGTTGCTTTCCGCCGCAGTAACAAGCCTCAAGTACACGCTGGACTCAGCCGACCGCTGACTGCCTCACCGTCGGATATGCACGATACCTTCTCACCTGACGTGAATATTTACCGAGCGAAGCTCCGTCGAAGGAGGTATCGACGAATCTCAGCCGCGGTACCATGACTTCGTTATTATTATCATCACCAACCTAATCGAAATGACTGAAGTCAATTCGACGAGCTTTTCATCTTCGGGACTATTTCTTACATTTTTTTGATTGTGCCGAGGGTGCTTGGTCTCAGGAATTCAAGGTTGGAATCATCTCCGCACAAAGGCTCTCCGAGATGCCTTTCCTCACAGCATTCCACAATATATGGCGTCTATTAGGGCCGGCAAAGTCTAGTCCTAGTCATGTCATAGCCCCGGAACCAGAGCTACGTAGCTTTCTCGCAGATGCTGACGGTCACTAACAACTCACAACACATCGACGAGCAGTCGCCCATGCCCTCTCCCAGACACGAGCATTCGAGAAAAGTCTAGAACAACTTTCGCAACACAGGCGCTTAACCGTAGAGCCAGGACTGATACTGTTCTCATTTTTCGAGATATCGCGGCTGATGAATTCGGTATGCGTGACAACAAGATTTTCCAATGATTGCTTGGCGATTACGACGGCCGGTGAAGCTCATTTTCTGAGTGCGCGGAGCTGCGGGCATCTCTCTTAACTTCGAGTCGGTTCATTGGTATGATAGAAGCGGGCTCCACTCGCGAGTCGCGAAGATGCTCAGCTTCGTGGGATCCACTTTTTGATTGAATGCAGTTTGACATTTCGAATGTGTGGAATCTACGGGGATATTGAATTGAGGGTGTCAGTCCAAATTTCGCCCGGAAGCGGCGAAGTTCCGACTTCTCTACAGCTGATGGCTGCGGTACTCCGGGGCTCAACTATGCGGATGCCTCACAACAGTGTACCGCTAGTTTGGGTCGAAAGATCGCTCAGCTTACGCTGTATTATACAGTGTAAGCCCCCTGCACATACAGCCTGTATATCATGTCCTTGGATGATTTTGGGCGAGAATCCTCTCCCATCTCCTTTCCGAATATACGAAAGACTCCCCGAAATTCGGGCCGGGAAGAATCATGTCTCCACAAAAAAAGAAGAACATGTGCCAGTATCCCCCCACATCGCGTGCACTTGAAATTCGCCATGATCCATGATTGCTATTGGAATCAGAAATTTGGAAATACCAACCGCCATCTCCGAACTCATGGCTCGCATCCGAGCTTCCAGCTACCGAGAACATCGGAATCATCCCGAGAGCCACATTCAGCAATATCGATCTCATTCTCCGTGAATGGGAATGAAATTTCGTCACGAGAACACCATGCACATCGGTAACACGAGGAGCAAAGTTATTCGAGAAGAACAACGATGCGATAGGAGCTCCGGTGGAGTAGAAAATTTCCTCCGAAGTCAGTGGCTAAGATTACATCGCCTTGCCTGGCGGCGTTTCAAAATATCAAATAACTGCCTCCTTCGCTTCCCGAGAATTTCGTGATTGATCTTGAAAGAGTTAGCGTCCAGTGCAATCGGAGCGTCGGAACGAATTCGGGAGACTTCTGGATTGATGACCAACGTATCCCAATTCATGACCCTTCTGAGACACGAATGGACGAGCCGGCTATGGGGTCGTAGTCCGAAACTCTCGGGATACTCACGCGCGAGCTAGTCTGACGCGGGTCACCAGAACCGGAGCGCGAGGACTTCTCGAACCAGGGCCCAGGCTCGGATTGAAACCGCACGGAAATCGAGTCCGCCCGCGGATGCTCTCAGCGTCCAGATTGTCTCTGCGCTCGGATATGACTGTGATTGATTTCGGCGGATGCTTTCGCTTACGTTTGGCTCCGTTGACAGTTGTCTCTTCTCTCAGGGCAAGGAGTGTCGTATCAGGAGTAAACTTGAGGACTTTTCGTCAGGCACTTCACGGCGAAGAAACGGGCGACGCGATATCTTGCAAGTAGCAATGAAGACGGCGAAATCGTCGTCTCGCGAGCCCTGACGCGATGAAACACGAAATGAGCCTCGTTGCACGATTCCTCGGCAGATTCTCAACCAAAGTATTTCGAGGTGTTCACTTTCCGGCATCTCCTCGCAACCTGTTCGCATCGGATCGCGAGGCTTCAGAAGTTCCGCTGATGCTGCGTTCATTGACGAGCGCAACGAGAACTCCGCTGCGACGAGAGCTCTCGAGGTCCGAGCGCACAACTCGATCATTAGAACTTTGATCGCAGATGACACCGGAGTCCTCTCCATGACTCCACAACCCGATCGGAATGTTCGCAGCGACCCCCACAGGGATCCCAGGAGAGGAGTTCGGTCGCTCTCGGTTGCTTCTGGGTTCGGCAGCCTGCTTCCGCTCGGACCGGGAACGGGTCACTCGGACTGCGCCCCGACGGTCCCGTCTCGGAACCCGATCGGGGGTCGCAGATCTCCGGAGAGCGTAATGGGTCCTGAGGGAGCTGCCTGAAGGAACACTGAGTATCTTCGTTAACAATGTTCAGATGTGGTTCGGAGTTTTCTTGGACCAGAGATTCATGATCGTGATCAGTGATTGTGTACTTGTAATTGGGCGTCCGTGGGGAACGAAATTCTTCCGGTGTACCAGGCCGCAGAAATTCCCACGATTCCGACGGACGCCGAGGATGGACCTGCGGCCCGTTCCGCAAACGGCTGTTCTTCCAACGATTCTTCGACTCGAAGAGGAAAACCGCGAGTCGTCCCGACACGGAGTCAGAGTATCATCGCATATTGACTTCGAGGATAGATCCTTGAGGGTGTTTCGCGCGACATCGGAATATTGCATCTAAGAAGCCCGGAGCGGAGGTCCTCCTGGCTGATGAGGGGTCAAGATCATTCGAGGGCATGGCGGCGGCGTGGAATACATCGATCGCTTCGCGAGGAGCCGAAGTCGCGACCCCTTGGCATCGGTTATTCACTCTCGGATAAATTCACACAGAGGCACAATCCTCTGGTCTCTGGCGGCACCGACATCGGAGCGCTGCTCTTTCAAGCAGTCTGGCGGGTGCACACCGTAGCAATCTCAGCCGATTGTATTGATCGCTACTGGACGCATTAAACGCCCCGCGAGACCGGTCTTCAGGTAGGGGCGCGTGACGGGTGCACGACTTGCATGAACTCGGCAGAATTGAATCGCTATGGGGGCTTACTCGGCACCGGTCAAGCATCTCGTCTTGTGAAGAAAGGAGCTCTTGCTCATTATGGCTCTCTGAAAGATTCGGCTAAAACCTTCCATACTGCGGTCCTTCGTCCTGAGGCGCGGATTGCAGCGTCCAGGTCTCCACTTCAGGTCATTGGAAATAGTGGTCTAGGGGCTGCATACGTCAGCAACCATCGGGTGATATTGGTGTTGAGATTTCCCTCTTTGGTACTGTGTGATACGTGAACCATTGCGCATGCTCAGAATATCTTATATAAGCCCAAGCAGCCCCTCCAATAAACTCTTTTTTCTCTCTGTACAACGCTTCGTTATTTTGCTGCCATTCTGTACAGGTTATGGGCCCAGTACATTGCGGAATCTAACGGACAGCGATCACGGTGAATCAGGTGCAACGAAAGATGGATAAGCTGCAGGTTGCTAAGTTTGACGGCAAGCATGATTTCATCGTGTGGAGAATTCAAGTTCAATCCTATTTGGAAGCGAACAACTGGTTCGGTACGATCAACGGAGCTCTCAAGAGGACTGACGAGAGTGCAAGCGAGTGGATGAGGTCAGAAGCTAAAGCCAAGGCAGTTATCCTCAACTCCTTAGAGACGTCTGTCGTTCGAACGGTTATGAATCTCAAGACGGCGGAAAATATGTGGGAAAGGCTGAGCACTATCTACGAATCTCGTTCCAAACTCTCCGTGAGCCTTCTGAGACAAGAGTTCTACTCATACCGAATGACTGACTCTATGGATATGGCTACCCACTATAGCTAATGTGGAGTCGATGGTTCAGAGGCTGAGCGATTTGGGGAAGGAAATGGAGGAGGACGAAGTGATTTCGAAGCTGCTCCAGTTACCCAGGAAGTATCATGGTTTGGTTGCGGCTTGGGATGCTGTGGACGAAAAGCTGCAAACGAGGGAAAATCTCATCCCGCGAATGCTGAAGAATGGAAAAAGACTCGAGAAAGATCCTCCAGTAGCTCAGGAAAACGAAGCGTCCGTGGCGCTGGCTGTGAAGCAAGTTCGGAAGAAGTTCAGCGGTGTACATATGTTACTTCTGCGGCAAAAGTGGTCATAAGAAAAATCGATGCCAGAAGTACCGTCAAAGTAAAGGCGGACAAGCGTCGGTGTCAGCCCCTAGTCCTAAGCCTAAGCCAGACGCAATGACTGTCGCCAGTCAGTCGTCGCAGGATGATCTGATATTCAGCGCCAAGTGCTCATCTGGACAGAAAGACGAGGAATGGCTAGCTGATACAGGAGCTGCAAGACACATGTGCAATCGCAGGGACTGGTTTTCCGATTTCCATGAGCTGACCAATAAGCATCCATTCTATTCTGCCAGCGGCCATGTCATCTACGGAACCGGGGTGGGCACGATTCCTCTCGAATGTTTCGTGTCTGGTCGTGCTCAGAAGGCTGAGTTGAGAGAAGTGTTGTTCGTTCCCGAAGTGAAACAGAATTTGATCTCGGTCGGTAAATTGACTGACAGAGGATTGGAGGCACACTTCTCAGCTCAGACAATGTCAATCACTCACGGTGGGAAAGTCGTCGCCGTCGGAAAAAGAGAAAGCAACAGGCTATACCGAATTGATTGCCGAGTTCTCAAGGTTGAAGCTGTAACGAAGACCTCCCGCATGACAGTGTCTTCGAGTCGACCGCAGTCCTTGGTCGTTTGGCACGAAAGACTTGGGCACGTGAATTATCGAACTCTCGAGAAAGCAATCGAACGTGGAGCTTTCAGTGGAGTCGAAGTTCGAAAATCTGTCAAGTCACCGAAATCTCGACCAAGCTGTGAAGCCTGTTTCATGGGTAAGCAAGCTCGGCTACCCTTGTTTCCTTCGGACAAGCGTGCTTCGAAGTGCGGCGATCTTATCCGTTTCGATATCTGTGGACCCATGAGCACACCCTCGATGTCTGGGCGAAGGTGGTTGGCGATTTTTGTGGATGATTACAGTGGTTTCTTATTCGTATATTCTCTTCGGGAGAAGAGCGAGATTTACGAAGCCATGCAGTCAATTATTGTGGAAGCTGCATCCTGTAATCATTCAATCAAAGTTGTGCGCAGTGACAACGCATTGGAATTCAAGTCCGCGAAAATGGTTGCGCTGCTCAGGGATCGCCTAATCAAGCAACAGTTCAGTACACCTTACGTTCCTGCTCAGAATGGAAGAATCGAGAGGCAGAATCGAACGGTTATCGAATGCGCTCGTACGATGCTAACTTCTGCCGGTTTACCGAAGACGCTG